>NC_054705.1:34475098-34515098 GCF_016097555.1 Gigantopelta aegis | reverse complement strand
AATCCATATTTATCACAGCCAGTATGACAAATAATAAGTCTTTTACCCTTCCCAGTCACCGAACAGAGTTTAGGAACTCGATCAGCAGCGTCTGATTTCGGCAGGTGATTGGCGGTACTTGTGCCCGGGTGGATATCTGTCCAGTGGTGGGATGTTGTGTGGTTGACATTCACCCAGGTCTCATCTTGATACACTATTAAATACCCCTGTTCTCGTAAACTGGATATTTCATGGAGATAGGACAGTCTCCTGTCTGATATATTGGCGTCCTCAAAAATCACTTTTCCGGTTGTAGACATATGTTGGTATTTAAAATCGAGGTCATGGAGTGTTCTTCGTAAAGTTGATATGGATATGTTGATTCCACATTCCTCCCTTAAAGCCAAGTTAATCTTATGTAATGTAGGTAATTCGCCCTCTCTATAAAATCTGTATACTCGTCGTCTAATAACATCTTTATCAAATAAATCGATGAGTTCTCCGTCGCGTTTTTTAACAGTGATTTCTGTGCTTGGATTCGTAGAGCTTAGATTTTTCACAGTTCTTTTTACTGTTGAAACCGGAACTTTAAGTGCAGCGGCAACTCGATCGACAATTCGATAAGAAGCATACCTAGGTCTACCGCGCTGATATTCATCTTCAAAATAATCGAAAACGTTCTTAATACACAATTTTACATCAACTGAAGTGTTTTTCAATTTACCCATATTTTTCCTCAAATAACAATAACAAGAATGTCGACTAATACATTTTCAATGAATTTATATACCCTACCTAACTTGTATTTTACGTGGTTTACACATTGCTACAATAGCACGTGCAGTCATAGATCGAAATAATGATGTTATTGACCAAGCAATGCTATCGTATTTTGAACATTCAGGGCTGTCTGCGGGATGAAAAAGTGGTTGAACCTATACGAGTCCGAACAATAGCCCTTTGGTTTTTTGCATTACAAATGTAACACCCAACCCCCAAACCCCAGCCCCTAGCACCACCCTAAATACTATATATATATATATACGTATGAGTTCCCAATTTAGAGGCAAATTAAATAACATTTTTATTATTATTTGATGTTGGTGGCCTTTGACATTTTATCCCCCCCCCCCCCGGTCTTCTGGGTCCGGCCTTGCATTAAATTTATTTATAAATTTGGAAAGCACATTCCTGCGGTGTGTGAGGTGATTTGTGTTTATTACTGTGCTACACCTCAGTTGTGTTAGGTTAGGTATGGTATGCTAATATATAATTGATATAATAAAATAAAAATACATAATACATTAGCTAAATTTATTAAATATAATGCACCTACAAGAAAGGGTTACATGTTCTGTTTGTTTACATCTATGTTTAACGGAAAGATTAGACAATGCTGTTACACACTGCAAAACAATAATAACCTTGATTTAGTGAAACAAGCTATAATGGCCTTCACGTAGCCTCAGATCCCAATGTTTTGATATGCAAATGACCTTAGTTATTTATAGGAGAAATAACGTGCATTCAAAAGACACAGAGATTTCTAAAAAGTGGAATTAAGTTCAACTTCGTGCATTTTATATGATGATTTGTATATGAAACCTGTCGGGGTTTGGGTTTGTTTTCATGTAACTGCAAAGAAAACAAATATCGAATAGGAAATAAACGTAACATTTGCAAAAAAAACTTTGGGTCTAAATAATTGAACAGGATAATAGTAAATAGTGGCCTGCAAAAAGCAGCTAACATATTAGAGATTCACCTGTTAAAAAGCACGCAAAACATATTGTACATATGATTAACTCATCTGGGACCTAATTCACTAAACTCTGGCAACTTTCGATATCGCAGTGCAATGCAAAAAGTCTTGCAAAGAGGATGCTTTGTGGTCTAACAGAGCTTAAGAGAGCTTTGTGAATTAGGCCCCTGGTATTTAGCTAATGTTTCTGCTGTGTTTCATTTCCATAATAATCTTAAACACATCTCAGATGTCCTTGTTTTCACACACTGTCCACCCACCTCCACCATGTTGTTTTAATTCCAGCTGGACATGTTTCTTTTAGCCTGCTGTTAATAAAAGGTAACAGGAGACCTGGCCTAAGGTCCAGTCATCAAACGTTTCGCTAACGTTCGCGAACTAATTGATTGTTTCACGACGTTGTCATTTGGTTTTACGTGAAGCGCTTAAATCAGTCTGGCGGACCGTTTTTCTCCCCAGCTCTGGCTCAACGCAACCCATATTATACTTCCTATTTCGAATCCTGTATTTAAGACACACCCCCACCCCCACCCCCAAAAGTTCAAAATTATCTTCGACGGGCGTGGTTGATGCCAGTTTTGTAGTATTGGTAGTTTTAATAGTTTACACGTTTATCGTTCCAATCACGGCACGTTTTATATATGATGAATTGTAATCGACTCTGGCTTTGTGAAATAAAAGAAAACAAAATGAAGTCAAAGTAAGAATGAACATTTATTTTTGTACACCATAATTTAACGAAACAACAAATCTCGGCATAGTCACAACTATTAATAAATATCATAATCATTCAAGCGGCGTTATTGTCTATATATATTTATGTACAACAAAAACAGTATTTGTTTATCAAATACGACAATCAATAGCACTTTGAAGTTAGTGATCAACTAGTCGTCAAAGATCACAGCACAAATTTCCTGAAATGAAAACACGAAGTCCATTACACTGAACAGCGTAATGAAAGGATATTAACCTCGATATTGTTTGGCTAGAACCAGTCTGACATCAAAGGGAGAGAATCAGAACGAAGCAGATAATAAAGGGACATTACTCTGTCTATTTGTTAATGGGGATATCAAATTATTCTTGCTGATATTGAATTAATAAGGATATTCATTAACTATAATAATAATTATATATAGTCTATATTAAATGGAAAATAAATTATGTTATTAATATTTAAATATTTACAATAGTAACTGTTTTGCTTGTTGGAAGTAAATGGAATTCACTCGTCAAAATGTTCCTTAATCGTGTTAACGGGATATTATTCTATATGTTTTGTTCTGATCAATTTATTGTTTCTAACAACAACCTTTATCACTTATATCCTTCTTTGAATAAACATATGTTTTTTTAAATATGTTTAAAGGGACACATTCTGCTATATTTTCTCTAATGAAGCACAGTGTTTTGTTTATTTCTTTCAATCATAGTAAATGATTCAAAGCGCTAAGTATATATTTAACCGTTTTTCTCAGAAATGCTGGATATTGAACCCAATGTGTAATAACTTAAAATTTAATTAATCACAAGAATATATCCATTAGCATTGTTTTGTTTAGGTCACAATACGCTTCAGTTCACTGTAGGTTTTGACCCCAGCCGTTAGACTGCGGTGCGTCAAAAGCGTCCGTGTAACTTTGGTATAGTTCTTTTCCTGGCTGATTATAGGCGCCATCTTGTTTTTCAAAATTGTAACTGTAACTGCAATCCTGTTGAACAAACTGGTGTGGCCTCTGTGGTGTGAGGTAAGACATGTCGTAATATCCGGTTCCATTGGGTGAATAAAAACTTGAATAATCTACGTTGTTGTCGAAGGCAAGAAGTGACGTCAGCGAAGGCATCTCAGAAAAGGGAGGCAACTCTGGTGTGGAGTTGTTGAACATGTTCTCCGTCATAGACGGGGATGGAGAAACGTAAGTGTTCAACTTTGGTGTCGTCATCCTGAAATTCAATTAAATAAATAGTATTAATATATATTATATATTTTTTGATAATTAGATAATAAATATAAACCGTAAATTAAGTTGAAAATGGTCAAAAATAAAATATTCGAAAAGTACGTTCAAAGAACAATTCATAATAATAACTGGATTTCAATTGTTCTAAAACCTTCTCTTTTTTTGTAAATACAGGTACATATATTTCTTTATCATTGCTCAAAATATGACAGGTCAAGTCAATTCAATTCAATTCAATTCATTGCGTAATACCAAACAAACTGGTGTCAGCAAACAGATAAAAAAAAACCCCAAAAACCCCTCCACATCAATAACAACAACAACAATTAATAATAACAATATTAATGTACAGGCCAGACGGAGACAAAATTTATATTATATTTATAGGAATAAAATTACTATATAATAATGAAGTATATCATAATAATAAAATGGTCAAAGTACTTGGAAATAAACAAATTAAATCACTGCCCCTCTGATAGCCGGAACAAGAACTGTACGTTTAGCAATATAGTCATCAATAAATGGTCACCAAACCATATATGTTGTCAAAATTTAGAACAAACATATATATACTATATTATATTATATTATGTTATCTATATGAACAAAAACGTTACATGCACAATGCTACAAAATATTTTAAAATACTGTGGCCGTATAAATTATTAGGCCTACATCAAAATAGAGAAAATGCATTTATTAATAATCATTAAAAAAGTTTTAAAAAACAAAACTTTTCCAATTAAAATACAACCCCTGACAATAACCGTTGATAGCGATAACATTCGAATTTATCAAAACTATTGGGGGTGTTTGTATTTTGCATTATAATTTTAAAATACAAATCAGGCATGACTGTAGCTTTAAATTAAATACAGTTTCTTCAGTAATAAACAACAACAAATCGTTATAAACTAACCTGCAGCGACTGGTGAACTGAGGCTCTTCCTTTGGACCCACTTTGAGTCCGGAAACCACGGTGACGTTAGGTGGCGCTGAGGAGAAAGACGGCTGGGGAATCCAGAACCGGACGTCCGATGACGACGTCAGGGGAGACAACTCGTGGCAACTCGGTTTCTCGGATCGCATGGACGTGTCGCTGTCAGATCCTGTGGTCAGGTTGAATGTACTCATGGCGCCCTCTCGCGACAGGAAGTCGGGGGACCAGACGTATGACGTCATTGCATGTCTGAGAGATGGCGTCAGCTTGATGTCGGGCTCCACGGGTGATTCGGTACACAGTTCCTGAAATAATCAGAATTTTTATTGTTAGTTTTTTTTTATAAAATTGAAATGAAATGAATTAAATGCATATTTAATCATCGGCTAATGGATGTCAAACATTTGGTAACTTTGACATATAGTCTTAGAGTGGAAATCCACTACATTTTGTCATTAGTAGCAAGGGATATTTTATATGCACACACACACCCCCCCCCCCCCCCACACACACACACACAGACAGGATAGCACACGCCACGGCCTTTGATATACCAGCCATGGTGCACTGGTTTGAACAGGAAATAGCCCAATGGGCCCACCGACAAGGATCGATCATAGACCGACCGCTCATCAAGCGCGCGTTTTACCACTGGGCTACGTCTCGCCCCGCAAATTAAATAAATTCAATAGCTAAACGTTATGGAGATGAGGTAAAAATAATAGGAGAGAGAGAGAGAGAGAGAGAGAGAGAGAGAGAGAGAGAGAGAGAGAGAGAGAGAGAGAGAGAGAGAGAGAGAGACAGACAGACAGACAGACAGACAGAGAGAGAGGGGGGGGGTATTACACAGACATCACGAAGATTTATTGAAAGGTGTTTGATATTTTTTTCTCATAAACTAACGTTTTACATTTTGTGCCTAATGTTTAAACTTTCTTTCAAAGCAAGACTGCAAAAACGAAAAGTACGACAACGACAAAATACATCTGATCTACACATACCTGAGGACTGGATGTACCCAGCGATCCGCAGTCAATGGGCGAAATTGGTGAGTAGGAGAAGAAATGAGGGGGAGGTAACAACTGCGATGGTATCATGTCTACAAGGTTCATAGGTGGCGCCTCTGTCGGGGGATCAAAATGCTGTGACGTCGGTGTTATTGGATTATTATGGAACTGTTGATGTTGATGCTGATGCTGATGCTGATGCTGATGCTGCTGATGCTGCTGATGCTGTTGGTGATGACGTGGTAAAGCTCGATACTGCGTCGGTGGTGTAGTTTGTTCGAAAGGTGAAGCCCCACGCTGTAATGGTGTAGTACCCTGCTTTCCGTTAAACTGTGATGGTAACGTCATTGGCAGCTGATGGTCCGATGTCAGTTTGGACTCTGGGGAGTTTTGTGCGGCTGTTTCTACATCCTTAGAAGTTAACAGGCAGACCTGAAAATTCAATATTTTTGTATAAAATTTGTTTTGTTTAACGACACCACTGGAACAGATTGATTAATTAATCATCGTTATTGGATGTCAAACATTTGGTAATTTTGATTCGTAGTCATCTGAAGAAACCCGCTACATTTTTCTATTAGTAGCAAGGGATCTTTTATATGCACTATCCCACAGACAGGGTAGCAAATACTGCGGCCTTTGATATACCAGTCGCGCAGCACTGGCTGGAACGAGAAAAAGCCCAATGGGTCCACCGACCGCGTATTAGGCGTGCATTTTACTACTGGTCATATTTTCGTATAAATGCATTTAGAAGAAATTGCAGGGGTGAATTTAAAATGTGTAACATTGAAGAAAGGACAGCCACAGTATTCCAAAATATACCAAAATGTATCGGATATAAGCAAGTTTGTCCAGCTGACTCGGTTATTATATATCGTACCCTGTCTGTGGGATGGCGCATATAAAAGATCATTTGCTACAAATGGAACAATGTAGCGGGTTTTCTCTCTAAGACTATATGTTCAAATTACCAAATGTTTGACATCCAATAGCCGATGATTAATAAATCAATGTGCTCTAGTGGTGTCGTTAAACAAAAACTTTTTATCTTTCGGGACTAGAATGGTTGGTCTTTTCGAGAGAGGATTTAGGATTTCCTAGACAGGAACGATAATTCGCCTGATATTTAGATCAATGCAAGGCTATTTTACCCTCATAATTAATATATGTGTAAACGTAAAAGTTGAAAAAGCCCTACTTGCAATACAACCGGTGAATGCCAGAAGAGTCAGAATGCAATAGAATGTAACAGGTACCGGAAGTGGGGGCATGCTGGGGACACTACCTTCAACTCTGAAGATTATACATCATCCTTCCATCCAAAGGCGAATTAATATACCTTCCCACTCCCAACAAATTGTTGGCATCTTCTAAATGCCTATGAATGCCCAACTCACCTGCGACTGAAAAATGTCTGACGGAGACGCAACCATCTTGACGGTTTCGCGGAATGACGTCATCTTCTTCTCGAGAGCAAGAGCGACCTCGTCCCAGAATTCCCCGGCGTTCACCCGGTAGAAGCCCCACCTCAGCGTGTTGGTTCCGCTCTCTCGATCCACGTTCGGCCGGTAGTCACCTGTAAAAGTATTGGCTTTATAGTGAATGTATATACAATGTACTAAGCCAAAAACGTTTAGCAATTTGGTAGCCTTAATGTGCTTAAATAAAAGAAGACTTGTGATTTTCAAAGTGAAATGAGATACTAAATTTTATATAATGGCCAATTCCTTGATGGGGTGGGGGTAAGGGGGGCGGGACGTAGCCCAGTGGTAAAGCGCTCGCTTGATGCACGGTCGGTTTGGACTAGACTAATATGTATCACTGCGGGTCACCCAAGCTGGATTGGTCAACGGGTAGAGACTAGACTAATATGGACCACTGGGTCACACAAGCTGGATGTTCAAAGGGTAGAGGCTAGACTAATATGGATCACTTTGGGTCACCCAAACTGAATTGGTCAAAGGGTAGAGGCTAGAATAATATGGATCACTATGGGTCACCCAAGCTGGATTGGTCAGAGGGTAGAGGCTGGACTAATATGGGTCACTGCGGGTCACCCAAGCTGGATTGGCCAAATAGTAGAGGCTAGACTAATATGGATCACAGTTGGGTCACCCAAGATGAATTGGTCAGAGGGTAGAGGCGAGACTAATATGGATCACTGTGGGTAACCCAAGATGAATTGGTCAGAGAATAGAGGCTAGACTAATATGGATTACTGTCGAAGATGGATGAGCTGGACCAAACTACCTGTAGGGAGGCGCCTAACAGCAGCTCAACGCACGTTCACAAATATGGCAGACGACAACGCACATTCACAAATATGGCAGACAACAACACACGTTCACAAATATAGCAGACGACAACGCACGTTCACAAATATAGGAGACGACAACGCAAATTCAAGAGATGATATGCTGATCCGTTAAACATCAGATTTAATGGGTGCATCATTTGTCAGTATATTTGTTATTAAAAAAGATTTATTAAACAACACTCGGACACATTACAATGTGTAACAAGAGGACAATTCAAATACATAATTAAAATACATCACAAGAACAGGCATCAACAATTAACATAGAACACACGATATGCAATCAAAATAGCTAGAATTTGCAGATAAACGTCAGTTCACAAGACTATATAGTTTTCTTATAAACATAGGCTAGGTTCCTTTTAATAATGGTGCATTATATAATGACAGTATACCTTTCATTTTGAAAACGCTAGGATTCATTCAAAAATGTTGTTTTATATATTTTCTTCTAATGTTTTTTAATATTATAATTTTTACAATTGAATAAATAATGGTATTCATCTCCAATATCAGTATTACAAAGTTTGCATATTCTCTTTTTCTCTAGGAACGTTAAACCATCTACCAGCATAAGCAACAGGAGATCCCCATACACATTTTGGGTTTGCCGATATCAGGCCCACAATCGGCTAATGACTGACTATGACACATTACGTATACGGCCCACATTTCGTGGACTGGTGTCTACAGCATAGGGTATTACTTACGCTTCAGGAGGAACGGGGGTAAAAAAGCTCCCAAAAATTATTGTGATCAATTTTTTGCATTTACAAACACAAGTAACTATGTTATGAATGATTTTGTATTATAAATATTGCAAGGTTTAACCCACTTACCTCGTGCGAAGTTTAGGATGCTGCTAGGAACAATGGACCACAGAAAGGTAGATCTCTGGTAAACACCGGCGGGGTTGGGATTTCGACCCACGCTTATTTTCGTGAAGCATTTGGTTTTCGATAGACTGTGGCGTACTGCATTTCGCCAGTGCTGTCGAGTACCAGTCTTAAAGAACTGGAATTTCGACTGGATATACTGAGAAGAACATTTAAATGTTCAAAAGATTAACAATATACACAAAATATTCAAACAATATTAACAATATTAAAAATATCCATAAAATATTCACAAAATATTAACAACATTTACGTTTTCTGGATGGAGACGGCAGGGTACTTCTTAAATTGTAAATTGCAAACAAAATAATGAAATTTGCGATTTTCGTATAGTATAACATTCAAAAGGTTTCTATATACTCAAGAATATTAATTAAGAGTAGGTAGATATTTTCGGCATTTTTAATAGTACAAAATGCATATTCTTAGTTAATTTTGTTGACTATATATATATATATATATATATTATTATCAGCTGCTAATACAAAATAAAAACAAAGGCTTTTCAACTTGATCATTATGTAATTAGCTTTAGGGATGACTATTTCTTACTGTAATGTATACACATACAATTTTTTTAAATTATTATTAAAACAATAAAACCTGTAAACACGGGCGTAGGAAGGCGCCCGGGGGAGGGATACACACACACACACACACACACACACAATATCTATCTATATATATATATATATATAAATTATCGCTGCTGCTAAAAAATGGGGGCCTCGTGCGCCCCTCCCCCCCCCCCCCCCCCGCTTCCTAAGCCAGTGTAATCATTTATACAACTTTTAAAATTACCAAATGTTTGACAGCCAATAGCCGATTATTAATAAATCAGTGTGCTCTAGTGGTGTCGTTAAACAAAACAAACGTTACACAACTTTAATTCGACCGGGTTACTACGTTAACAAAATGCCGTCTGTGTCTAAAATGCGAACTTAACAAAACTGAGTTAAATGAAGGAAGACGATTGGTCTCCTTACCTTGTAGATCTCTCCAATGGGCAGACAGAAGTTGGGCGACCGCAGCACTGCGAGGTAGACTAGCTCGGTGTAGGAGTAGTTGGGCTTCACGCTGAAGTCGTGGCAGTCGTCGAGTTTCTCGTAGATGCTCACGAAGTCGTCCATCACGTGACGGAGGTCGATGTCGGCGTCGCTCACGTTTCCGAACTCTGCGCAGAACGTTGCTACCTGAAATGGGATTATAACGCATTCGTTATTCAGTCTGTCTGTGGGATGGTGCATATAAAATATCCCTTGCTACTAATGAAAATATTTACCGGGTTTCCTCTCTAAGACTATCTGTAAAAAGTATCAAATGTTTGACATCCAATAGCCGATGATTAATAAATCAATGTGCTCTAATGGTGTCGTTAAACAAACACTTTTTTCTGTTATTAGGCTTGTAGCCGTGTTGTGGGGGATAGATGTGGGGGTGTGGGGTGGTAGCAGGGTTTTTAGGAGGCCGGATCTTCTTTTCCTTTTCCCCCCTTTTTATTCTTTTTATTTTTTTAATTTTTTTTTTAAATAGTTTATTGCCCCAGAAAGGTGTTATGGTAATGTCAGGGATAGGGCTCGAGTTCATGACCTTACATATTACATATAACAGACATTACACACTGGCATTAGGAAGCAGGTGGAGGGGGACATGTACCGCCCCCCCCCCCCTGTTTGTTCCCAGATATTTTGCTTTATATTTGCTTTATAATAGTGTAATAGTGTGTAAATATAAAAGTGTCCCTCCCCCCCCACCCCCCACTTTTTGGCACCTTCCTACGCCACTGTTACATAATCTTAATCTGAAAATGATATAACATACTGATATCAGAATGAAATAGAGATATCAGAAAAGTGGAAATAAAATGTAAATCTAAATAAAGATACATAGGTAAGGATAAAATATAAGTAGATATACATCCCAAACTGGCATGGTGACTAAAAAATATGTAATACAAGTACTACATGTCTCAACTATAGCGTTCTAGAACTCTCAGCCAAGATTCCCAGTTGTCGTCGAATTGTTTATGTAAACAGTTTTTATAATATATGTACTTCTCTATTTGTAACTTATCTTTGATGAAATGTTTAACTCCCAAGTTTTATTTAGTGTACTTTGTTTTATACTTTACGTTATAGGCTCTGCCTGTTGTGCAATCCTTTTGATTCTTTTTTTGTTCAATAAAATATCTCAAAATAAAAAAATAAAACTTTACGTTAAAGGGACATTCCTGAGTTTGCTGCAATTTTTAAGATGTTATCGACTAACAGAGACTTTTCAACGATTGTAATTACATATCAAATACATTTTTCTGCATAAAATATTAGTGGCTGTGTATTAAACGTGTTTCTGGTCGTTCTAATATTTGTACTAGGTTAAATTTCATTTTATTTCCTAAAATATAATTTTTTCGTACGTACGAAATTATTTGAAGACAAAATCCAGTTTGCGCTTCTTACAAATATTAAGACGACCAGAAACACATTGAATATACAGACACTGATGTTCTAAACAAGAAAATATATTTAATATGTAAGTTTAATCGTAGAAATATTTTATTAGTCAGAAACATCTTACAATGCAGCAAACAATTAACCAATTTACAAAAGTGTTTTTACTATTTATAATTAATTCCAAATAAAACCTTTTTGTAATAACCGATTTTTTTTTTATAGCACTCGACGACTTCTAGTCGTTCTAATTCTTGTAATAGCACAAAATGGATTCTAACTCACCATAAATCCGTACGAATTAAAAACTCACAAGAAGGTATAATCCAGAATGACCATAGACACATTGGATATAGGTATATTCCAAATCGGCAAGAGCTCCACCCGTTCCCCCCATCATTTATAATAGTTTAGGGTTAGGGTTAGGGTTAGGGTTAGGGTTAGGGTTAGGGTTAGGGATAGAGTTAGGGTTAGGGTTAGGGATAGAGTTAGGGTTAGGGTCCCATGCCCCACTTTTCTATATATACCCCATCAAAAAATTCCTCTTTAGATCGATAACTAATGGGGGGAACGGGCGGTACACTTTCCTTCTAAATATTGCGATTAATATGGGGGTGGGGTGAACGAATAGATGGATGGATGGATGGATGGATGGATCGAGAGCGTTATGCGTATTTTGTTATGAAATGCGGGTATAAAAGGTTATCACCAGGCGTCTAAGATTTTGTACGGGATGGTGTGTGTGTGTGTGTGTTACAATGCAACTACTTAAATTGGAGTATATTAGCGATAAGTAAACAGTAAAATAAGTGAAAAACATTTCGTCGTGATCAGATCAACGAGGGAGGGGGGGGGGGGAGAGTGTCCCGACCCCCTGGACCCGCACCTGATTATATTATTAATATTATTATAAACTATATTTTTAAATTGATCATGTACATGCATTATAAGACTGTTACTCTCTCTACTTAAAAAATATTAATTATGTTAAATATTTTATGCCATTAGACATTGTTATTATGCTTTAGATATATATGATTATGAATATTGTCTTATGTCCATCTTGAGCACATATATAGGCTCTGCCTGTTGTGCAATCCTTTTGATTCTTTTTTGATCAATAAAATATTCCAAAACAAACTCTCTCTCCCCTTATTTGGAACAGAAACCCTGTAGTCACCCTCATAGGCAGATTGATTTACCACCGGGGTGGGGGGGGGGGGGGGATGTAATATATTTAGAGTTATGGGAAGTGTCCCACCCCGACGCTTTGTTTACTAAACAAACGTGGGGCTTCTTTGGAAATATAAACAGTTGCCTTCCATGTCCATTTTGTTTGTTCTTCGGCGTCAACAACAAAGCTCAAAGTTAAGTTAATAAAATCATTAACCACTTACCTCTGGAGTTAATCTCTGAACATCGGGGGCTAATCTCTGCGCTTTGGAACTGACGTCATCAAAACTTTGACTTAGCTTACGCTTCATGGTCTTAAATACCTTCGGGTAAATAAATAGTAAATAAACAAATAAATAAATAATTCCACAGATATTATTATTACTAAGGACAGATGACTGAAATCGCTATATGTCTCTTAACGTGAATTGTGCCCACACTATATACTGTCAAACAGATTTGAGAAAATCTACATGACACCGTGAACTCCAACTCATGGAGGAGACACTGATATTTACGCCAATCAGAAGGCCGGGGACAATTTTGTCCGGACGAGCTCTTCCTCCCCGTCGCAGACGACAATCAGATTGTCGTCTGCGATGAGAAGTACTCACTCGGTGTCGGGCCCGTGCCTGACGTTTCTCTTGCCGTCATGAAACCATTGACTCTTCTTTTTGTTTTTACCTCCGACACCTTTGTCCGTGCGTCAGTGTCTAATTGTGTCTTTGTGTTCAGTGAATCACGGGCGATTACCAGGTATTGTTTTAAATCACCTTGAGAAATTGGACAGTTGTTTCTTTCAACGATCTCCGACAGACAATTGGCAGTCTTTTCTTTGTTGGTCAGTTAGCATGGAGTTGATAGACACTAACAAAGTAAAAAAGAAAAACGATGGCAGTTTCGATTGCTTTGTAAACATCGATCCACATTGTAGTTGTGATAATTTTATGACAATGTTAATGCATTAATTAATTAGATACGTATTGTGGCTTGTTTTTGTTTTTGCTATATTTTTTTTTAATTAAAGTGAGGTTGGCAGTTTTGACTGTTTTTATTTTCGTTATTGTTTGTTGTTTTTTGTTTCTTTCTTTAGTTTTGGGATTTTTTTTTATCAACTTGTTAATTTTTAAATATTTTTAAATACATGATTTGATGAATTGTGTATACGTTTGTGTTTTATTTACCACATCTTATGCATTGGCGTAGCCAAGATTTTATATTGGGGTGGTAGAAAATATATTGATGGTGCACATTGGTTATGAATTTGTTCATTTCCGCTTTTAAATATAAAAGGTGGTCGGAAAAGAAGTGTAATTTGGCGGGGAGGGGTCAGGGGCGTGGTCCATAAATACAGGCTTTGAACTTTTAATAAAGTTATATTTTCTTCAAGTTCAACAGACATATCTGCAGTTTCGTGAGTGATATCTGGTTTTATTCACTAAATAAAAGTACTTTGAAAATTTATTTTATTATTTTTGTTTAACGACACCACTAGAACACATTGCTTTATTAATCATCGGCTATTGGATGTCAAACATTTGGTGATTTGACATATAGTCTTAGAGAGGAAACCCGCTACATTTTTCCATCAGTAGCAAGGGATCTTTTATATGCACCATCCCACAGACAGGATAACTCATACCACGGCCTTCGATATACCAGTCGCGGTGCACTGGCTGGAAAGAAATAGCCCAATGGGCCCACCGACGGGGATCGATCCTAGACCAACTGCGCATAAAGTAAGCGCTTTACCACTGGGCTATATCCCGCCCCCTTGCACATTTATTACAGATTCTTAGCTTTGAAAAGTTATCCCCTGCGCGTGCTGTAACGTCACCGTGGTGCAGGGGTGTAACATTCTCTTTGAGAATCGCCAATACAGCACAAAATTGAAGTTTAGAGTAAAAGTCAGTATCTATCTGTGATATTTGTATTTGTATTTTTGCACAGTTCTTTACACTGTTTTTATTTATATCTTGAATTTTTCTGTTGATTTTGATCATCACCTTGTTTGTTTCCATTACCATAGTTTGACACCCAATAGCCGATGTATTTTTCGTGCTGGGGTGTCGTTAAACATTCATTCATTCATTCATTCATTCATTGAAAAGTTATCATATATTTGTTTCATGATGAAATGAAAGGAATGTTAGTTCGATGACGTCCCGATATTTTGTTTAATCAACGGTTATTAGGTGTTCGGTCTAAAAAGAAAGTTTGTTTTGTTTAACGACACCACAAGAGCGCTAGAGAACTACCAGAGAACATTAATTAAGATTAATTAATCATCGGCTATTGGAAGGAAATGTTTTATTTAACGACGCACGCAACACATTTTATTTATGGTTATATAGCGTCGAACATATGGTTAAGGACCACACATATATTGAGATAGGAAACTCGCTGTCGCCACTTCATGGGCTACTCTTTTCGATTAGCAGCAAGGGATCTTTTATATGCACCATCCCACAGACATGATAACACATACTACGGCCTTTGATATACCAGTCGTGGTGCACTGGCTGGAGCGAGAAATAGCCCAATGGGCCCACCGACGGGGATCGATCCCAGACCGACTGCGCATCAAGCTTTACCATTGGGCTACGTCCCACCCCCCGGCTACTGAATGTCAAACTTCTGGCATAATCGTAGTTTGTTTTGTTTAACGACACCACTAGAGCGCATTGAGTAATTAATCATCGGCTATTGGATGTCAAACATTTGGTATTTCTGATTCGTAGTCATCAGAGGAAACCCACTACATTTTTCGTATGCAGTAAGGATCTTTTATATGCACTTTCCCACTGACAGGAAAACACATACCACGGCCATTGACCAGTTGTGATGCACTGGTCGGAAAGAGAAAAAAAAAACCAGTCAGTTGAATGGATCCATCGAGGTGGTTCGATCCTGTGACGCAAGCACCTCAAGCGAGCACTCAACCGACTGAACTAAATCCCACTCTTAATCGTAGATAGTAAACCCGTTAGGTTATTATTAGTAGTAAGAGATTTATTATAGCACTATCACTCGGACAGGATATCACATACCACAGGATTTGATATACCAGTCGTGTGGCACTGACTGGAACGAGAAATAGCCCAATGGGCTCACTTACGGGGATCGATCCTATATCGTCCACGCATCAGGCGAGCGCATAACCACTGGGCTACGTCCCGCCCCTCTTCTGGGAATACCCGCTACATTTTTTCCCATGAGCAGCAAGGGATGTTCAATATGCACGTTTGAACAAACAGAATAGCGCATACCAGGGTATTTGACCTATCACTCGTAGGGCAGACAGAATAGCGCATACCAGGGTATTTGATCTATAACTCGTGGGACAGACAGGATAGCGCATACCAGCGTATTTGTTCTATCAGTCGTGGGACAGACAGGATAACGCATACCAGGGTATTTGATCTATCAGTCGTGGGACAGACATAATAGCGCATACCAGGGTATTTGATCTATCAGTCGTGGGATAGACAGAATAGCGCATACCAGGGTATTTGACCTATCACTCGTAGGACAGACAGAATAGCGCATACCAGGGTATTTGACATATCAGTCGTGGGACAGACAGAATAGCGTATACCAGGGTATTTGACCTATCAGTCGTGGGACAGACAGAATAGCGCATACCAGGGTATTTGATCTGTCAGTCGTGGGACATACCAGAGTATTTGATATACCAGTCGTGGGACAGACAGAATAGCGCATACCAGGGTATTTGATCTATCAGTCCTGGGACAGACAGAATAGCGCATGCCAGGGTATTTGATCTATCAGTCGTGGGACAGACAGAATAGCGCATACCAGGGTATTTGATCTACCAGTCGTGGGACAGACAGAATAGCGCATATCAGGGTATTTGATCTATCAGTCGTGGGACAGACAGGATAGCGCATACCAGGGTATTTGATCTATCAGTCGTGGGACAGACAGAATAGCGCATACAAGGGCTTTGATATACCAGTCGTGGGACAGACAGGGTAGCGCATATCAGGGCCTTTGATATACCAATCGTGGGACAGACAGAATAGCGCATACAAGGGCTTTGATATACCAGTCGTGGGACAGACAGGTTGGCGCATACCAGGGCCTTTGCTGTACCAGTCGTGGGGCTCTGGTTGGGACGAAAATCAAATTGAAAAATGGGTCCACCGAGGTGGTTCGATCCTGCGACCAAAGCACGTCAGGCAAGCGCTCTACGGACTCCATGGTATTGTGACACGGTCTTGAGATCGAGAGAAGAAACCCGCAATAGCCTCAAAAGAGACTCTTAGGATTCGCATGAGTCGATCGTCTGCATTCACTTTCTTACAGTCACGGAGATACGCACGACGGCCTGTGATATGTTAGTCGTACAGCACTGGCTGGAACGGGAAAACCACACAAAGGGTCCACTAATTGTAATCGATCTTACAAAACGTCGCATCTCCCTTGCCAGCCAGTATCCCACGACCCGTTACATTAAAGACATTGGTATGTGCTGTTCTGTCAGTGGGGGGGGGGGGGGGGGGGGGGTGGGGTGGGGGTGGGGGGTGCATATTATAAAATATCCCTTGTTGCTTACATTGTTACTAAGGAAAGACTATGTGTTTAACGACACCCCAGCATGGTCGATAGAGAGGAAGTGTGTAGTTCTTAGACATCTGGAATGTGGTAAAATGTGTGTGTTGTGAACTGCGTTGCTGAATAATTGCCGGTTATATAAATAGTTTAATCACAAGTGATTGCAGAGTTCATTTAGTTCTACAGAAGAAACACGCAGTTAAGAAAATATTAACTGAACAGACAGAAAGAAATAATTTTTTTTATTTAACGACGCACTCAACACATTTTATTTACGGTTATATGGCGTCAGACATATGGTTACGGACCACACAGATTTTGAGAGGAAACCCGCTGTCGCCACTACATGGGCTACTCTTCCGATTAGCAGCAAGGGATCTTTCATTTGCGCTTCCCACAGGTAGGATAACACAAACCATGGCCTTTGTTGAACCAGTTATGGATCACTGGTCGGTGCAAGTGGTTTACACCTACCCATTGAGCCTTGCGGAGCACTCACTCAGGGTTTGGAGTCGGTATTTGGATTAAAAATCCCATGCCTCGACTGGGATCCGAACCCAGTACCTACCAGCCTGTTGACCGATGGCCTAACCACGACGCCACCGAGGCCGGTTTTGAACAGAGACAGATAAACTTGTTAAACAGGAATCTTGTTTTCACTTATTTTAGTCTCAATAGTTGCTATGTGTATTAGAGGAAAAAAAAAATATAATTAAATTAATTTGCCGGGGGCAGGACGTAGCCCAGTAGTAAAGTGCTGGCCCGGTGTACGGTCAGTCTAGGATCGATCCCTATTAGTGTAATCATTGGACTATTTCTCGTGCCAGCCAGTGCTTCACAACTGGTGTTACAGACCATGATATGTAGGCCTACTATCCTGTCTGTGGGATGATGCATATATCAAAGATCCCTTGGTGCTAATAAAAAAATAGTTGCCCATAGTTTCCTCTCTAAAATATATTTGTGGTCATTAATCACATGTTTGACACCACATACCTGTAGTTGTGTTGGGTGTGTCATTAAATATAAAATTCCTTTCTTTCTTTCTTTTTTTAAACATGGCTTCCATATGCAACAACCTTAGTTAAAAATTATGATCTAGCTATGTCTATATTTTGAAGACAATTTGAATATTATATAAGAAATAAATTTAAGTTGCAATTTAAAATGAAAAGGCCTGGGAATTGTTTATTGTAAAAAGGATGCCGGCCCAAAGATGATAAATGTTTTATGACCATACGCAATAAAATATTTTAATTTACTCAGCATAGAGGGAAATTAGTTTATATTATTTCAAAGGAATCATCACATGAATTAGTAGATACAGGTCAAGTATTTTTCTTTAAATCGGAGTCCGTTCATGGTAGTTCATATTCACTGCAAGATAACATTATTCTTGACTTGAGATTCACACAATTTGTCACATATGCTGGACTGTAAGAAAAACTGTTTATAAAATAGCTTGCTCTGGTATGCTGGTTGGAGCTGTTTGTGTTCAAGTTCCAGGAGCCAGACTAAATTAAATAGTTCTTCATCTATTTACATCATGATTTATTATTATTAGCAGACAAAACATTTAAGGTTTATACTAAAACAAATAACTGCAAACTATTTAGCAAAAGTTAAGTGTCCGATTTTTAAGTGTATTCCAAAGTTTTCAGTGCAGTTTTCTCAGATTGAAGTAGAAAGGAGATAAGTGGTTCTGGCACTAACCCCTCAATATGGTTTAGGACCACACAGATATTAACAGAAGAAACCCGCTGTCGCCACTCCATGGGCTACTCTTTTCGATTAGCAGCAAGGGATCTTTCATATGCACCATACCACAGACAGGATAGTACATACCACGGCCTTTGTTACACCAGTTGTGGAGTACTGGCTGGAACGAGAAATAACCCAATGGGTCCACCGACGGGGATCGATCCTAGAGCGACCGAGCATCAAACGAACGCTGTACCACTGGGCAACGTCCCTCCCCAAAAAGCAGCAAGGTATCTTTTACATGTACGTTTCCATACACAGGACAATACACACTACTGCCTTTAATGTACAGTCGTGTGGTACAGGAAAAACTCGAGTCCACTGAAGACGAGCGATTTCGCAATTTCGCGACCCATCACATATCACCCACCCTTTTTTGATAGGAAATACGTGATCCCACTCCCTCTCTGTCTGCCTTTCCCTGTCTGTCTGTCTGTCTCCGTCTCTCTGTCTGTCTCTCTGTCTCCGTCTCTTCATCTCTCTCTCTCTCTCTCTCTCTCTCTCTCTCTCTCTCTCTCTCTCTCTCTCTCTCTCTCTCTCTCTCTCTGTCTGTCTGTCTTTGTCTCTCTCTCTCTCTCTCTCTCTCTCTCTCTCTCTCTCTCTCTCTCTCTCTCTCTCTCCCTCCCTCTCTCTCTCTCTCTCTCTCTCTCTCTCTCTGTCTCTGTCTGTCTCTCTCTCACTCTTCTCTCCTTATAGCCGTTAGTAGGGGAGCCTACCGGGTGTCATGACCTACTTTCCTGTGATCACGTGTCCTTGATAGGAGACAATGGCCTTGGTGCAGGTGTGCGACCTTGGTAGGAGACAATGGCTTTGGTACAGGTGTGCGACCTTGGTAGGAGACAATGGCTTTAGTGCAGGTGTGCGACCTTGGTAGGGGACAATGACCTTGGTGCAGGTGTGCGACCTTGGTAGGAGACAATGGCTTTGGTGCAGGTGTGCGACCTTGGTATGAGACATTGGACTAGGTGCAGGTGTCTGACCTTGGTAGGAGACAATTACCTTGATGTGAAGGTGTGTGACCTTGGTGTAAGTCTGACCTTGGTGTTGGGAGGCAGTGACCTTGGTATCCTTGATGTGCAGGTGCGACAGGGCACGTTTGTATTTCATCTAACATGTGCAGGCAACTAGCGTTTTCTTTTTGTCTTTCTTGTATAACGTCTATTGTGTTGTTGTTTTTGTATTCACAGTGGACATACACGTGGGTGTTTTTTCACAGTGCCTTCTGGGTTTTTTTTATTCCAGTTGACTTCAACACCAAAAATGATCAATAGCCATCAATAGAAAAATAAAAACCATTTCTAGTAAAAAAAATATAAGTAGCAGAAAACGCTACAGATGTTTGCAGACGGTACGGCCACCTTTGTGTGTGTGTGTGTGTGTGTGTGTGTGTGTGTGTGTGTCTGTCTGTCTGTGTGTGTGTGTCTGTCTGTCTGTGTGTGTGTGTGTGTCTGTGTGTGTGTATGTGTGTGTGTATGTGTGTGTGTGTGTGTCTGTGTGTGTGTCTGTGTGTGTCTGTGTGTGTGTGTGTGTGTGTGTTATATTTGTTGTATCTTTACAAATGTCCTTCACAGATGAGTTTGAAAGGATAGTCTGGCAACTCAGCCGTATCACTATTTTTTATACTGTGCCGAGCCTGGTGATCATATACAAATTATGCATACTCTGGAGAAAGTCACAGGACGTTGTAGGCGGACGTAAATAAAATGTGTTGAGTGCGTCGTTAAATAAAACATTTCCTTCCTTGTAGGCTGAAGACGGTATATGTAAGTCAAATAGTTTTAAAAACTCGTTATTTGAGGTATCCCCTTCAGAGAAGCAACATGTCAGATCAGTACAAGTTGTATGTGCCCGACGTGGATAAGTGGACCCGTTTCTACCAGCTGCAGCTCAGTGTGGATCGATGTCTAGAACTCTACGATCCCACGTGGAAAAAAAGAAAAAGAGGAACAGAACAAGTCCCCGGCATCCCATGTGGTCTTGGTCTCCTCCACACAACATGTGGTAGATGGATGGATGGAAAGGCCCGAAACGGCAGAAGCATTTGTAAAAAGACTATAAAAGGGGGCGTGACAGTTTCAACATCGTCATTTCACGTCGAACACTTCAACAGTCCACATCATGAATCAGAATTGGTTTATTCTTGAACATGTCATGAAAAGAAGATCGTGTCCCGTATGTCGAAAGACTTTTTTCAAAACAACCAAAAATGCTACGTCACTGGAAGACCTTCCATTCAACTCAACTCCAGACTCCCATAGCTCCGGCTCCTATAGCTCCGGCTCCTTTGGCTCCTGCTCCGGCTCCTATGACTCCTATATCTCCTATGGCTCCGGCTCTTATGGCTCACGTGGCTCCTGCTGATCCGGCTCCTATGTCTCCTACAGCTCCGGCTCATGTGGCTCCTACAGCTCATATAGCTCCGGCTACGGCTCCTACAGCTCCTGCTCCTACATCTCCTATGGTTCCTGTGGCTCCTACAGATCCTAGGGCTCCTATGGCTCCTATAGTTCCTGTGGGCGGGACATATCCCAGTGGTAAAGCATCCGTTTGATGCGCTGTCTGTCTGGGATCAATCCCTGTCGGTGGACCCATTGGGCTATTTCTCGCTCCAGCTAGTGCACCACGACTGGTATACCAAAGGTCGTGGTATGTGCTATCCTGTCTGTGGGATGGTGCATATAAAAGATCCCTTGCTGCTAATCGAAAAGAGTAGCCCATGAAGTGGCGACAGCGGGTTTCCTCTCTCAATATCTGTATGGTTCTTAACCATATGTCTAACGCCATATAACTGTAAATACAATGTGTTGAGTGCGTCGTTAAATAAAACATTTCTTGTTTGTTGTCTATCCAAATAATGCTAAAAGACTTTGTCTACATACTAAACAAATCACCACTAGCTGTACACGATTTTAAAATTGTCCATTCGCGATTCTTTGTCTTTATTTTGCTTAAATATCTTTATGTGCGCTGGTTTTTATTTGGGAATTCATCCCACAGACAGGATAGCACTTACCACAACCTTTGATATACCAGTCATATTGCACTAGTTGGATATTGCCTAATGGGCCACCGATGGGGGCCGATCCTAGACCGACCGCGCATCCGCTTTACCACTGGCCTACATCTCGCCCCCTGTATTTATCCATTTGGTAAATTAATATTAAATTACCCTTGAACCATAAAGCGAACGATATTGTTGTTTAAAATCAGTTATTTTCCTTGAGCATAGATTAGTTTGAAGTGTTATTTCCAGTTGCAGTCACGTGTTAAACATTCCTTTCTTCCTTAACAAACATTCCTTTTTTCTCCGTAACGCAGATGCCGTTCTTCTTCTTAACATACATTCCTTTCTTCTCATTAACAAATATGTCTTTCTTTCCCTATGACTAAAACAAAATACTAGAGGCATACTAAAAATAAATATGTGTATTCATATTAAATCTTTATTTTACAAAGAACATGTATGCGTGCTAAGACGTTCTAGACAAGTTTCTGCCAAAATATTGTTAGTAAGAGCCCCGTTCCACGAAGCGATCTTAGCCCTAAGATCACCGTAACTGCACAGCTAACATAAGCAATTACAATGACCTTAGCGCTAAGATCGCTTTGTGGAACGAGGCCCTGCTGTTTAGCATTCGTCAGAGCACATGTCTAAATTATTTGTTTTTATTGCATATTACATAGTTTTTGGACACAAAGCCTGCGGCGGTTTCCTCTCTAAAACTGTCAAAATTATGTTTGACATCCAATAGCCGATGATTAATAAATTGATGTGCTCTAGTGATGTCGCTAAACAAAAACAAACTTTGACGGTCAGTGCATAACATAAAGGCGATTAGAGGATTTATTCTGCTGCTTAAGACGGGCACGCGTCGGTATTTCTTTTGCAGTTTTTTATTACCTCTGTTCACCTGGTGGCTAAGTGTTTTCATAAACAATGTGTGAGTAGTATAGGCCCTTATACTACTTGTGTGGTCTTAATAAAAATGATTTTGGGTGTGGCCCGATAGTTGTAATATGGTTATCAATAAAAGTTTACAGATTGAATGGAAAGCTATTGATCGTTTATCCTTTCTACTCCTCTATAGCTTTGTTCGATAACATGAGTTATTTATGAGGTATAAACGAATGAATGAACGGCTCAACGACGAGCACAAAGTCGACTATGTGTCAAAGAAATACAAATGAATGAAAATCACCACACGCGCAGTTTGTCTGGCGTCATTAAAGTCTCACTTTAAACCAAACCATACCAGAGTATGCAGATAATTTGCATATGATCACCAGGCTCGACACAGTATTTAAAAATAGTGGTACGACTCAAGGTTGCCAGACTATCCTTTCAAATTCACCTGTGAAGGCACCTGCACATCAAGGATACCAAGGTCACTGCCTCTCAACGCCAAGGTCAGACTTACACCAAGGTCACACACCTTCACACCAAGGCCATTGTCTCCTATTAAGATCGCACACCTGCACCAAGGCCATTGTCTGCTACCAAGGTCGCACACCTGCACCAAAGCCATTGTCTCCTACCAAGGTCGCACACCTGCACCAAGGCCATTGTCTTGTCTCCTATCAAGGTCACGTGATCACGGGAAAGTAGGTAATGACACCCGGTAGGCCTCCCTACTACTATAGCCCTTGGAATTAGAAGTTTTCGGGGGTCGAACCCCCTACCCATAACAATTGTTTTCCAATATATGTGATGCATGGCTTGAACTCCCTATAAACTTCGCTTGCCACTGTTTAGAACCTACCCCCCCCCCCCCCCCCCATCCGCATGAATTCCTGAACTCGCACCTGTTTTGCATGAACGTTTTTCCATGATTATATATTAAAGGGACATTCCTGAGTTTGCTGCAATTTTTAAGATGTTATCGACTAACAGAGACTTTCAACGATTGTAATTACATCTCAAATACATTTTTCTGCATAAAATATTAGTGGCTGTGTATTAAACGTGTTTCTTGTCGTTTTAATATTTGTACTAGGTTAAATTTCATTTTATTTCCTAAAATATAATTTTTTTCGTACGTACGAAATTATTTGAAGACAAAATCCAGTTTGCACTTCCTACAAATATTAAGACGACCAGAAACACATTGAATATACAGACAAATGATGTTCTAAACAAGAAAATATATTTAATATGTAAGTTTAATCGTAGAAATATTTTATTAGTAGGAAACATCTTGCAATGCAGCAAACTCAGTAATGTCCCTTTAAGACGTAAAACAGAATCAGAATGGCTAACTACTAACAACTAACCATTGATCCTCTGTCCTGGACAGACAGTACAGATAGCTGAGGTGTGTGCCCAGGACAGTCTGCTTGGACCTTAATTTAATATAACCACGAACAATAAGTATAAAAGAATGAATGATATGTATAAATGAATGAATGAAATAATCTGAACTATTACAAACATTATGGCACAGCCAGAAGCACATTGGATATACACAAATTAATTTTTGGTTTTTGTTTAACGACACAACTAGAGCACATTGATTTATTAATCAATGTCAAACATTTGGTAATTTTGACATATAGTCTTAGAGAGGAAACCCGCTAACTTTGTCCGATAGTAGCAAGGGATCTTTTATATGCACCATCCCACAGAGAGGATAGCACATACCACGGTCTTTGACATCCAAGTCGTGGTGCACTGGCTGGAACGAGAAATAGCCCAATGGGTCCACCGACGGGGATCTATCCGAGACCGACCGCGCATAAAGCAAGCGCTTTACCACTGGGCTACGTTCTAAACATGATAATGTATTTAGAATATATATATATATATATATATATATATATATATATATACTGAACAGCATTGAAAACGCACCAGCAGTTGATGATAACAAATGTGAATGGAGCGTATATCAGCATTAAAATATCAATGAATAAGTACCGTACTACAACGAATAACTTACAAAAACGACTGCCTGAACACTCCGTGAAACACAACACCAAAACACAACATATTGCATGCATGGCATGGCAAATCATGCTGATTGGTACTATAAAAATGGTCACTGAAAAGCCACTTTCATTTATGAAGTAGTCTTTGAGGGAACGTTAAACAAGTGATGGCAAGGTTGACAGCTTCAAGTCGGCATTTCGAGTAGAGTCATCGCACAGCGGTTTGGATGCCACCATTCAACAATCACTGGACTCCACAAGAGATACCAGCAGACAGGAACCACCAGGGACCGTCCACGTTCAGGCCAACGACGTGTTTCGACACCACGACAAGATCGCCATATTGTTCGCCTCCATATTCGTGATCGAACGCTGCCAGCTGCCAGGACTGCACCAACCGTTCAAGGTAGACGAGGGGTTATCAACGCAGACACTGTGCGTCACCGTCTTCTCTCTGCTGGGCTGTGTGCTCAACGACCACATGTTGGACATCGAAATGAGCGCCGACGTTTGGCAGGAAGGTATCGTCATTGGAGATTACAACATTGGCATGGTGTGCTATTTCCTGACGAATCCCGTTTCCATTTAATGAATGCTGGTGGTCTGTTGCAGGTGTGGCGTAGGCGTGGAGAACGTTAGCACGATGGCTGCCTTGTCCAGACGGATCGATGGGGTGGAGGGAGTGTCATGGTGTGGGGTGGGATCAGTTATCATCACCGAACAGCACTCCATGTTTGCCGTGGCAGAATGAATGCCATTTACTACCGGGATAACGTCTTGCAAAATCACGTCATTTCCTTCTTTCATCAGCATCGGGATATGCACACATTTCAGCAAGACAACGCCCGAGCGCACACAGCACGTGTTACAACACAGTATCTAGCGAACAACAATGTCCCTTTGTTTGAATGGTCAGCACTGTCCCCTGATTTATCGCCAATAGAGGATCTTTGGGATTACCTTGGTCAACGCATCTCACATCGTCCATAAATGAATAACCTCAGAGAACTGGAAAACGCACTACAGCAGGAGTGGAATGCTATCCCCCAGAACACTATTCGCAGACTTATCGGGTCGATGAGAAGACGTTGCATGGCTTGTGTTGCTGCAGGTGGTGGTCACACGCGCTTTTCATTGTGACCCCACGTGTCTTTCATACGTAGATGAATCAAAACTAATTAATGATTGCGCATCCTTTGTTTGTTGTCATTATCAATCATCCGTCTATTGCTGGTCACAACAAAAACATTTATTGCTCAGGTATTCTTTTCGAAATCTAAACATTTCTTGGTGGTGTGGTTTCAATGCTGTTCAGTATATATTTTTTAATCGTATTACAGGATTTGCTATATATTCGGAAATCTCTTCACAGTAACATCGAACTCTTTTACGGCATAACGCCGGTGACAGACTATCACGTCAGCGGCGCGTAACATCAACATAGCAAGGCGTTGCTCGGCTGCAATTTAAGCTGGTTGGTGACCGACTATATCCAGGTTATAGCGTAAGAGAAGCGCCCATCTGTCTACGGAAAAAGGTAGTGGTATACGTGCACCAATCAAACGCTTCAAAAGGTCTGATGATGCAGACGATGAGGAAGAAATGTTGTTACTTGCGTTGATAATGGAAGAAAATAGTCGTCGTCGTTGGTGGGTACACCCCATTATTGATAAGAGGAATGAGTTAGGGGAGCTCCACCATCTTGTACAAGAGCTCGAACTAGACGAGAAGCGGTTCCATGACTATTTCAGGATAAGCCCAGAAACATTTGATCAACTGCTGGAGATGATGATACGAGAGGAAATCACTATGCAGACAACATCATTTCGATCGTCATTAGGAACAAGAGAAAGATTGGTCATACGTTTAAGGTATCAGCACACATACAACAACAAAAACAAACCCGTTCAGTTACATTTTTATTAATCTTATAGCAATCGTATAGCATTTCTATGTTGTCTGACGACTGCTGGGGCATATGCTGAGTATGTGGGTCGGGCAGATGATGGGTCTCGTACATTTGCATGTTCTGTTGCGTAACCTGTGGCATGTGTATGGGCAAGGGAAAGATGGGTGGATGTTGGGGGGTGCTGATACTGTTGGAGTAGTGGTGACTGTGCAGAGCCAGCGTAGTGTGAAGTAGAACGTAAAAATCGCTCGGAAAGTGATCAGAACGTGCATCCTAGCCACGTCACGCCTCGCTTAGGTCTCACTACACAGATCACTTCCAGGTGAGAGTTCATTCATCACGGTCCACTATAGTTCCTAATTGTGGCACATGTTATGGTTCACATGTTCACTTCTAGGAAATGGTGAAGAATTAAAACAATATGTATGTTTAATGGTAAGCCTTCTGGCTGTATTTTGCCCATGTTATTTTGTAATATTGTGCATCGACCTTTTGGGACATGGGTATATAGCGCAAGTGACAGCCGGAGTGAATCGGTTAATGAACCACCTGTTCGGACCGGTACTACAGCCAGATGCGGTCATATAGCAAAAAACTGAGACGGAAATGTTGACAATTTTGGAGTGAATATAAATGCTTATAAAAGGTATGTTCGCAATGGTGTATGTTGTTAGTGCCAACGAGAACCCGTTCTATGGGCAATCTTCGCTTGAAGTTGGGCAGTTTAACATGGACATCTGTGTAGTGAGACCATATTCTGCAGACCATAAAAATTAAGGGGAAAAGCTATTATTTCTGTTATTTGTGTGACGTCGAAAGTCATAATCTGCTAGTATACGTTTATGACTTTGCTTTATAGGGACATTCCTGAGTTTGCTAAAAAAAATTAAGATGTTATCGACTAAGAGAGACGTTTTAACGATTGTAATTACATATCTGCATAAAATATTAGTGGCTGTATATATTAAACGTGTTTCTGATCATTCTAATATTTTTACTAGCTTAAATTTCATTTTATTTCCGAAAATATACGTTTTTCGTACGTGCGAAATTATTTGAAGACAAAAGCCAGTTTGGGCTTCTTACAAATATTAGACGACCAGAAACACATTGAATATACAGACACTGATATTCTAAACAAGAAAATATATTTAATATGTAAGTTTCATCGTAGAAATATTTTATTAGTCGGAAACATCTTACAATGCAGCAAACTCATGTCCCTTTAATCTGTAAATAAAAACAGTAGCTGCAGGATAAAAGTGTTTGTTTTGACTGACATCAGATAGACTCTTCAAATCTTGTGCTATCGCACTTAGGACTATCGGCCTCGGTGGTGTCGTGGCTAAGTCTATCGGACATAAGGCTGGTAGGCACTGTGTCCGCAGGCCGGTACCGGCTCCCACCCAGAGCGAGTTTTAGCAACTCAGTGCGTAGATGTAAGACCACTACACCATCTGCTTCCTCACTAACCACTAACAACTAACCCACTGCCCTGGACAGACAACCCAGATAGCTGAGGTGTGTGTGCCCAGGACAGCGTGCTTGAACCGTAATTGGATAAAAGTACGAAAATAAGTTGAAATGAATGAATGAACTTGGAACTACTTTCTGTCTGTGAAAACACCGAAAGTGTGCATTAACCAATACCTCGTCTTTCTCACTACCCACTAACAACTAAGGTCTCACTACACAGATGCCATCTGCCATTGAAACCCATGTTAAATTGCCCAACTTCAAATGAAGATTGCCAAGAGAACGGTTTCTCGTTGGCACTAACAACATACACCATGGTGAACATACATTATATAAGCATTTATTTTCTCTCCAAAATTGAGAACATTTCCGTCTCAGCTTTTTGCTATATGACCGCATCTGGCTGTAGTACCGGTCCGAACAGGTGGTTCATTAACCGATTCACTCCGGCTGTCTCTTGTGCTCTATACCCATGTCCCGAAAGATCAATGCACAATATTACAAAATAGCATGGGCAAAATACAGCCAGAAGGCTTACAATTAAACATACATATTGTTTTAATTCATCACCATTTCCTGCGTAGTGAATATGTGAACCATAACATTTGTCACAATTAGAAACTATAGTCCGTGATGAATGAACTCTCACTCGGAAGTGATCTGTGTAGTGAGACCTAACCCACTGTCCTGGACAAACAGCCAAGATAGCTGAGGTGTGTGTCCATGACAGCGTGCTTGAATCTTAATTTGATAAAAACTTAAAATAAGTTGAAATGAATGAATGAACTTGGGACTACTTTCTGTCGGTCAAAACACCGAACGTGCGCAATAACCAATACCAATCGTACGTTTATGAGGTAATTTTTAACTAATTTACTGGGCCCAATTTCACGAAACATCGTAAGCCTAGGTTTGCACCTAAACGTAAATCTACGACTAAACCACAGTTCTTGTTACTATTAAAGGGACATTTCTGAGTTTGCTGCATTGTAAGATGTTTCCAACTAATAAAATATTTCTACGATTAAACTTGCATATTAAATACATTTTCTTGTTTAGAATATCAGTGTCTGTATATTCAATGTGTTTCTGGTCGTCTTAATATTTGTAAGAAGCCCAAACTGGATTTTGTCTTCAAATAATTTCGTACGTACGAAAAAATATATTTTAGGAAATAAAATCAAATTTAACCTAGTACAAATATTAGAACGATCTGAAACACGTTTAATATACAGCCACTAATATTTTATGCAGAAAAATATATTTGATATGTAATTACAATCGTTAAAAAGTCTCTGTTAGTTGATAACATCTTAAAAATTGCAGCAAACTCAGGAATGTCCCTTTAACAATAAACCAAATTTAGTTTAAAATACACACATTTCGGTTCGTTTGTTAATAAAATGCTCCATCTTCCGTAATGATGTCATTTTCTGCGTGAAATAGATTCTAAACACATGTAAATGTATAACCGGTTTAACTGCTAGTCACAGATGTAAATTTACGATGTTTTGTGAAATTGGCTCCTGGTCGATAAAATAACTAACCTCGGTCAACATAATTAGACTTCAGTAGGCTTTCTTTTAATAACATACTAAGTAATGCTGCAAACTTTTACAAGTTGACAGTCCTATACTACTATGAATACCTTACGTTACAGTGAAATGTTTTTTAATGTGTGATTCTGTTTCATCAAAACATTAAAGGGACATTCCCGAGTTTTCTGCAATTTTAAAGATGTTACCGACTAACAGAGACTTTTTAACGATTGTAATTACATATTAAATATATGTTTCTGTGTAACATATTACTGGCTGTATATTAAATGTGTTTTTGATCATTCTAATATTTGTACTAGGTTACGACGCACTCAACACAGTTTATTTACGGTTATATGGCGTCAGACATATGGCTAAGGACCACACAGATATTGAGAGAGGAAACCCGCTGTCGCCACTTCACGGGCTACTCTTTTCGATTAGTAGCAAGGGTTCTTTTATATGCACCATCCCACAGACAGGGTAGTACATACCACGGCCTTTGATGTACCAGTCGTGGTACACTGGCTGGAACGAGAACTAGCCCAATGGGCCCACCAACGGGGATCGATCCCAGACCGACCGCGCATCGAGCGAGCGATTTACCACTGGGCTACGTCCTGCCCCTAAACTGTCAGAGAAAACGTCCATTAGGTCCGCTCTTATGTTACGATATCTGATTTCAGTGGGTTGTAGTATCATTAGGAAGGAAGGAAAGAAGAATATTTTATTTAATGCTAGGAGCAGACTTTCAACTAGCACGGCGAAGTTGGCCAACTTGATGGTTGCGTTCTATATATTTTCGCCAACTGTCACAATGCGATGGGTGCGCTCATAAGTTGAAAATCGAGTTGTAAGAGCGCCCAGACTAGCAACTGGACGGTCGTAGAAGTCGTGAGAGCAAAAAGTTGGCCAACTGTGTCGTGGCAGTTGGTAGTCTGACCCTAGCATAACGACGCACACGGCACAGTTTAATTACGGTTAAATATGACGTCAGACATATGGTTAAGGACCACATAGATGCCGTCATACAATGGTTTGTTCTTTTAGATTATCAGCAAAAGATCTTTTATATGCATTTATCCCACAGATATGATAGTACATGCCACAGCCTTTGTGGAGCTCTGGATGGAACGAGAAATAGCCCAAATGGGCGAAGTATCATCAGAGTTCCTTGGCAGATAATACTTGACAATAATAATTATTGACCATCAGTGCGAGCAATATCAGGTTTTATGGACCCAGAAAATTGATATTGATCGAGCGAGGGCTTTCGAGCATTAAGAATACAAATATATTCACATTATGTAATAAATGTTTAAGACATACTGTCACAGACCACTGACCTATTTAATGGTCTAACAAAGTATTACCTGAACAAAAATAATTTGATTTGCTCTAAATGTACTTTATTCAACCATCTTCATAACCACCATACTCCATTTATTAATGATAGTTTGTAAAAATTATTGAATTATGGCAATGGTCCATAATTCAAAAACTAAAATTGCCGAGAGGGTTGATATGGATTTCACTCCCTCATGGTTCAGTTAAGGTGATGCGATAGCTAGATTTGGTTTCAAACAATTAATGTAATTTTTATTTATTATCCATTTTTAGATAAATAAGGTCCTTAAATCCGTTATAGTATGCCTTTAATGCTATGTACGAGTATAGTTTATAAGTAGTAACGTGTGTTTTTGATAGTACCCACATTAGCAACAAAACACGTATTGTAAGAAATCGAATTGACGTCATGACAAAAATATTAATTTATTCATTTATATTTATTTCTGTGCATATATCCAATTAAGGTTCATTCGATGAAGATGAAAATAAAATGAACAGATTTTTTTTTTTTATCCCACATTAGGGGATCACAGTCACTTTGCAAACATCTTTATTGTTTTACATATATCTTGAAATATTTATTAAAATAATAATATTAAAACAGTGATCGGTTCAGCAAAACTGGAATTGCCCGTTAATGTCAGACCAACAACTGTCACAACATCATGTTGAACATGAGTCAGCTTCTATTTCGTATCAACCTTTTTTGTACTAAATAATGAGAGGCAAAATAAGGAGAATGTCTTTCCACAAAGTCGACCAACCAACACACAACGATATATGGTAACCAAGCTTTCCTCTTCCATTTTGTTTATTTGTTTATTTTTTATTTTTTGCTTTTCGGTTGTTGTTTTTTTGAAGGGTGTGGTTCCCCGCGGCCGCTCTCCTTTAATTTTCACCCAGCGAGAACACTATAGGCTATTATAGTACAGTCATTTAACAGTTAACTTATACATTACTTATACAATTTTACTTAAATTATACAGTTTTTTTGGCAAATCCAACAATTTAGGGATGTCGTGGTGTATGTAGTAGGTAAAACTTCACAGGCGTCGTAAACGGCGTGGGGTGGGGGTGGGCGGAGGCGGGTCAGGAGGACAACTGAAGATAATATATTTCTCTCTCCCAGTTGAAAGGCGAATTAATATATATCCTTCATCACCACCACCCCCCCCCCCCCCCCCCCCCGATGGCATGTTCCGACGCCTCTGAAATAATGCTAGGATGGAAAGGAAGGAGATGTTTTATTTAACGACGCACTCAACACATTTTATTTACGGTTATATGGCGTCGGACATAATATGGTTAAGGACCACACAGATATTGAGGGAGGAAACCCGCTGTCGCCACTTCATGGGCTACTCTTTTCGATTAGCAGCAAGGGATCTTTTATATGCACCATCCCACAGACAGGATAGCACACACCACAGCCTTTGATGTACCAGTCGCGGTGCACTGGCTGGAGCGAGAAATAGCCCAATGAGCCCACCGACAGGGATCGATCCCAAACCGACTGTGCATCAAGCGAGCGCTTTACCACTGGGCTACGTCTCGCCCCCATAATGCTAGGCTCAGACTACCAACTGCCACGATGGAGTTGGCCAACTAATCGATCTCACGACTTCTACGGCTGTCCAGTTGCTAGTCTGAGCGCTCTTACAACTCGATTCTCGTCGTATACAACTCCTACGACCGGTTAGTTGTTAATATGACCGGTCGTAAGTCGGGAATGGGTGGACGAATTACAACGCAAGTTGGATAACTGTGACGTGACAGTTAGCAGTCTGAGATTAGCATTGCATTTTATGCTGGTATATCAAAGGCCGTGGTATGTGCTATATTGTCTATGGACTGGTGCATATATAAAAAAAATCCCTCGCTAATAATGGAAAAATGTAGTGGGTTTCCTATCTAAGAATATGTCAAAATTAACTAATGTTTGAAATCCCATAGCTGATGATTTATAAATCAATGTGCTCATACTCTATTTATTAGTCTCAAGTTTGGACTCTAATAAAAATTTTATAAGCACCAGGCTTGGGGACAATAAAATATTAAACAAAATAATAATAATAATAATTTTAAAAAAACCCAACCCCACACACACACACCATCTTAACTGTACATTGTATAGTAAAGGAAAAGCTACGTGACTCATACAATAGCCACGGGCTTTACATTTTTGCTGGCAAATTTTGCTAAGGTTTACAGTATGTGGCGTGACTGATAGCAGCCATATTTGTGTACTGTGGACCGAAGTGTACAGACACAGGGAAGTGTATCGCGGTAAGGTGGCATTTGCTTAATTAATTCATTAATATAGTTAATATCGTTAATAAGATCGGGCTGATTTCCATTTTTACTATCTGTCTGTTTTTAAAGACCATGAAAATATTTACCGGTCTTTAAAAGAATCCATACAGAATAGTTAAATAATATGTCGTTGGGGGTGTGTGTACGTATGTATGTGTGTGTGTGTGTGTGTGTGTGTGTGTGTGTGTGTGTGTGTGTGTGTGTGTGTGTGTGTGTACGCGTGCGCGAGTATGTGTTGTTCATATTCGTTGAGTTTTGTGTTTTAAAACTGGAAATAATAATTTGGTGGGATGAATAACAGTGTAAGTTGTAAACAATTCTACTTTCACTTTCTGTTTGCACACACTGCATCGTGTCAATGACTGATAGCAGCCATATTTGTGTACTGTGGACCGACGTGTACAGACACAGGGAAGTGTATCGCGGTAAGGTGGTATTTGCTTAATTAATTCATTAATATAGTTAATATCGTTAATAAGATCGGGCTGATTTCCATTTTTACTATCTGTCTGTTTTTAAAGACCATGAAAATATTTACCGGTCTTTAAAAGAATCCATATAGAAAAGTTAAATAATATGTCTTTGGGTGTGTGTGTGTGTGTATGTATGTGTGTGTGTGTGTGTGTGTACGCGTGCGCGAGTATGTGTTGTTCATATTCGTTGAGTTTTGTGTGTTTTAAAACTGGAAATAATAATTTGGTGGAATGAATAACAGTGTAAGTTGTAAAAAATTCTACTTTCACTTTCTGTTTGCACATACTGCTTCGTGTCGCTGGGCAGCAAATGTGGCCTCAGACCACAATTAATTTCGCTATATGTTTCTATATAGCCTTAGTGGCTATAACATTTTTGTTAATATTAGCAGGCCCGTGGATTTTTGTATGTACCTTTGCCTGCATGGGGGACACATACCCTGAAAAGGACAACCCTGTTGTCCAGCTCTTTCTCCCAGCATATTGGTTTAAACAAACACACCCTCTAAACCAGGCCAGAGTACTCCCATTTTACACACAAAAACCACCACTTTTGCATGGGCCGGAATTACCACAAACAAGTATTCAATGTCAACAAGTTACACATGTTTACAAACTACATGATCTCCCCTGTCACTTCAGTCAAATAGTTGCCACTTCATAGCTGTCTGCCATGAAATAATCACAGTCAAACAGCAGACTACTTGCGCGGTCACATTTCCAGATTTTTGACAACGAAATGGGCAGATAACTGTAATCTGAGGCCATGTGATAGTGTGGTAGCTGGCCTCAGACCACAATTAATTTCGCTATATGTTTCTATATAGCCTTAGTGGCTATAACATTTTTATTAATATCAGCAGGCCCGTGAAGTTTTGTATGTACCTTTGCCTGCATGGGGGACACATACCCTGAAAAGGACAACCCCTGTTGTCCAGCTCTTTCTCCCAGCATATTGGTTTAAACAGACACACCCTCTAAACCAGGCCGGAGTACACCCATTTTACACAAAAAGCACTACTTTTGCATGGGCCGGAATTACCACAAACAAGTCTTCAATGTCAACAAGTTACACATGTTTACAAACTACATGCTATCCTCTGTCACTTCAGTCAAACAGTTGCCACTTCATAGCTGTCTGCCATGAAATAATCACAGTCAAACAGCAGACTACTTGCGCGGTGAAACTTCCGGATTTTGGACAACCAAATGGGAAGATAACTGTAATCTGAGGCCTATCAGTCCATTTTTTCCCCTAAAAAACTGGCCCACACTAATGCATTCCAATGATATACATATTAAAGCAATGCTCGGTAAGTATCGGTATGTCACCTTTAAACTGAGAGTATACAGAGGCTGTGTTAAAACACCTACCACAGTGCCTTGCCATGGACAATTTTAGCAATGGAAACTTGAGGGACACCAACTTCAAAATGTAATAACTTTATCAAATTTTGGAATTTCTTCATACAATGAGCAGCTATTTTTTCTTCTACATATGTTCTATCTGCACAGTGTTGTCTTGGAAAGATTTTGAAATATTTAAAGGAAAAAAAATCAATCATTAGATTTTACTTCATTTTTAATTAAATATTAAACTTAAATTTAAATTTTTGAGAAACAAAAAAATCTAAAACTGTAAAATTTTTTGCATTTTAGATATGATAAGTGGAGGCTTAGTAAAGATATGGTGACTGAATTCATGATACATTATTAGAAATGTGTCAGAGGGATGGTGAAAGTCACAAAATTGGGGCCATTTGCAACAAATGTTTACACACTAATTTCAGGGGAAATTAGACATGATAGGCCTCATATTCCATTTTGACCTGCTGTATTTACTTAATCTACTTCATTTACTGTATTAGACATGTAGCCACTTTGTAAAAGGCAAAACAGTCCATATAAATGCATATTAATATGAATATGCCCTACAGATATTACTTAGGTATACACCATAAATATTTTTTTTGTTGACGACAACTTTGAAAATGAAGATTTTGTCACAAAATGCTGATATAAATCCTACCAAGAGGTACTTGCACCATATTTTTCAGTTTCCAGTGATAACTGTTAACAAGTGTAGTCATGTGCCAGTGTCTGGGATACCTCAGTGTAGTATTTCTTGATTGGAAGGATGTTTGTAGTAATGACCACTGAATATGCATTATGGATTATTCTGCCATATGTATTACAAGCCAAATGTTAACCTTTTTGGCACATTTTCTGCAATAAACTTGACAAGTATACCAGCATCTGATTACTGAACACAATAAATACATTCAGACAGCATAGAATATTAGCCTATTAGATTTTCTAAGGATAAAAGACCATTTTTGAAAAATGACTGAAGTGTGTAATTTACATAAATGTAGGTGAAATGTATTATTAGAGTACTTAATCTTGTTAAAAACTGTATACTATTTATTTAAAGTGTTTAATTACATTTAGTAGTGATATATTCATTATATTTAGATCTTCTGTCCAATTGCAATAATTGAGAAACTCATTAAAATTCAATATGTAAAAAAAATTAAAATCTCAATATTGACTAACAAAATCCAACTTTTGCTCTTTTTTACCAAATTATTAGCTCAAAACTGTTTAAAAAATATTGCAACAACCTGTAGTAACATCAGAGGTCATCTTATGCTATTTTGGAGGATACTGAAATTTAAAAGTTGAAAATTTTAATTTTAATTTTTAATAAATTCAAAAAAAATGTTTTTTAATTTAATAAAATATTTAGAAAATAAATAAATTAGTTTTCATATTCCTTGTGGTATGCACAATCAGTCTGTGTAATTTCACCTCTCTGGTTATAATACTTTCATCAGAATCAAGCATTTAACCGGTGTAATGTGTGAACTATATCAGGCCTCAGACCACAATTAATTTCGCTATATGTTTCTATATAGCCTTAGTGGCTATAACATTTTTATTAATATCAGCAGGCCCGTGAAGTTTTGTATGTACCTTTGCCTGCATGGGGGACACATACCCTGAAAAGGACAACCCCTGTTGTCCAGCTCTTTCTCCCAGCATATTGGTTTAAACAGACACACCCTCTAAACCAGGCCGGAGTACACCCATTTTACACAAAAAGCACTACTTTTGCATGGGCCGGATTTACCACAAACAAGTCTTCAATGTCAACAAGTTACACATGTTTACAAACTACATGCTATCCCCTGTCACTTCAGTCAAACAGTTGCCACTTCATAGCTGTCTGCCATGAAATAATCACAGTCAAACAGCAGACTACTTGCGCGGTGAAACTTCCGGATTTTGGACAACCAAATGGGAAGATAACTGTAATCTGAGGCCAGCTAGAAGTGTATATTAGGAAACACTCACATTGGGGGAGGAGTTCACCCAGCACCCACATTGTCTTGTGTTATGGGACAACAGACGAACATAAAATATGGTGCGAAAAAACAGAGGTGTCCTTGGGGGTGGGGAGAATAACCTCCCCCCCCCCCCCCCCCCCCCCCGATTACGCTAGTGTATCAAGAATGTGTAGTTAGTTAATAAGATATAATTCACATGATTTATGTGATTACATTAAAACTATTTGTTAATGTAGGGGCGGTATGTATTTCAATCGGCTGAGCGCTCGCATGAGGCGCTTGCGTCGCAGGATCGAATCACCTCGGTGGATTTCTTCGACTAATTGGTGGGGTGAGGGTTTTTGTTTTTGTACCGCAAAAGGTAAAAGGCCGTGGTATGTGTTTTCCTGTCTGTGATCAAATGCATATAAAATATCCCTTGCTACTAATGAAAAAAAGATGTAGCGGGTTTCATCTCAAAGACTCTATGTCACAATTTCCAATTGTTTGACAACCAATAGCCGATGATTAATAAATCAATGTTCCCTAGTGGTGTTGTTAATCATAACAAATTTAACCTTTTTTGTTAATATACTGGTAGATCAATGTAGAACTGGGACTGCATGGTCAGGCGAGGCGGTTCGGATAGTTTCATTTACACCCCTCCCCCCCCCACGTAGTCATCAGAGGAAACCCGCTACATTTTTTTCTAATGCAGCAAGGGAACTTTTATATGCATTTTTCCACAGACAGGAAAGCACATACCACGCCCTTTGACCAGTTGCGGTGCACTTTTGGAACGAGAAAAAAAATCAGTCGAATGGATCCACCGAGGTGGTTCGATCCTGCGACGCAAGCACCTCAAGGGAGTACTCAACAGAGTAGCACGGCATGATTTTAATCACAGACAGAAGGAATTGTGACATTTAACGACGCACTCAACACATTTTATTTACGGTTATATGGCGTCAGAAATATGGTTAAGGACCACACATATATTGAGAGAGGAAACCCGCTGTTGCCACTTCATGTGCTACTCTTTTCAATTATCCATTACCATAGTTTGACACCCAATAGCCGATGTATTTTTCGTGCTGGAGTGTCGTTAAACATTCATTCATTCATTCTTTTCAATTAGCAGCAAGGGATCTTTTATATGCACCATCCCACAGACAGGATAGTACATTCCACGGCCTTTGTTACACCAGTTGTGGAGAACTGGCTGGAACGAGAACTATCCCAATGGGTCCACCGACGGGGATCGATCCTAGACCGACCGCGCATCAAGCGAACGTTTTATCACAGATAAAGAAAGAAAGAAAGAAATGTTTTATTTAACGACGCACTCAACACATTTTTATTTATGGTTATATGGCGTCAGACATATGGTTAAGGACCACACAGATTTTGAGAGGAAACCCGCTGTCGCCACTACATGGGATACTCTTTCCGATTAGCACACGGTACGCAAAAAAAACATTTATACGACTTTTTGTTCAAAACTCTACGATCGTTACAGTCAGTGCACCACGACTAATGTAACAAAGGCCGTGGTATGTACTATCCTGTCTGTGGGATGGTGCATGTAAAAGATCCCTTGCTGCTAATCAAAAAGAGTAGCCCATGAAGTGGCGACAGCCGGTTTCCTCTCTCAATATATGTGTGGTCCTTAACCATATGTCTGACACCATAACCGTAAATGAAATGTGTTGAGTGCGTCGTTAAATGAAACATTGTCCTTCCTTCCAATAGCCGATGATTAATAAATCAATTTTATTATATACATAGCAATGAAATATATAGATCTACGGAAATCATAAAAGTGATCTCAGGTGAAAAGTCATATTTTCACTGTATTTTAGCTACAGTGAAAATATAGAAATCGTATTTACTTTTTTGTAAAAGTGCATGATTAAATTATCTCCCTTTCTCTCGTTTCTTCGTATTTACGTTTGATGATTACCAATGCATCTCATCGTATTTGAAAAATTAAAAAATGTAATTTAAACAACTGTACCTATTAAAAAGGAATAGGAAGTGCAATTACGATAAAATATCTAAAACGAATTGAATACGAAGCTAAATAATGATGACACAATTAGTGTCACTGAGTGTAAGTGTAAGAATTTAACGGCGTTCGATTCGTTTTGTTTTTGTCGGATCGCTTTGTCAGGTATGTTTGCACAGCAGTATTATTAAAAGTCTATGGTCAAGTAAATTTTCTGGAAACGTTCGATAGGATAAGCGAAATATATTACCAAAAAGCGAAATATACTGTCGAAAATTAGGAAAGATGTATCTAATAAATAGACCATTTCATGGTGCTTTTTCTGAATACGATTTTTATGTCAACTCGAGATGTGTGAAAACCATATTTTCACTCATTGCTTCCCAATTCGTGAAAATATGGTTTTCACACATCACTCGTTGACATAAAAATCGTATTCGAAAAAAACACACATGAAATAGCTTCTATTTAATGACTTGGCAGCGCCATACCTATTGTATGAGTATGACGTCATTAGAGATTTGTATGTAATGTTTTATAAGCACGGGACCAGTTCTAAAAATAAACCGATTTTTAGTCTGAGCTCCAGATTCTGTAGGAGGTCAAAAACCAACTTTACCCTACACCATTTGGCCCCCTTAATTTCTGGGTATTTTATGATGCGTATACCATTGCTCTTTGGAAATCAGGACGCTGCATCAACATTTAACCCTGCGAAGGTTTTCATTTTCGGTCAAATCCAAGATGGCTGCTAAAATTATCAAATTCTATAAATATTAATTTTTTTTGTCTCACGCCACTAATAATGATCCAATTGTAGTGAAAATAGCCATAAACGATTATGTT